>NW_026262719.1:937829-955669 GCF_021869535.1 Mytilus californianus
TTGTCCATTATTCTCTATTTTTGTCGAGCCTTCGACTTTAGTCGAAAAAGCGAGACATAGCGATCCTACATTCCGTCGGCGTCGTCGTCGTCGTCGTCGTCGGCGGCGTCCACAAATATTCACTCTGTGGTTAAAGTTTTTGAATTTTAATATCTTTCTTAAACTATCCTGAATTTCTACCAAACTCATTTCCCGTGGCAGTCTAAATTTCTCCGACCTCAACCCCAGACGCCTCTATTACAGAAACCTACCTATTGTATTTATTGTTAATTTGTTCTCGTCCTGAATATGCATGAAATATTTGCCACTGGACGTTAAGCAACCAACAATCAATCAATCAATGAAGAAAGTTAATGATTTAGGAGGGTATCTTTTTTATATTGCTGAAAGGAATAACAAATCTAGAATATATCTTGTTACATCAAAAAATTTGTATAAATCATGTAGGTTTTTCTTGCAAATAGATATGGTTGACAAACTAAAGGATTTTTTTAACCATCTACATGTACAATGTACCACTATAAGGATATAAAAAGATATTAATTATGATTAGTCTTTGCAGTTGATAAATTGTAAACAAATGCACTTCACACAGAATCATGCTTTTTAGTTATGTCAGCGTTAAACATGCAGGATTACAACTTCTCCCCTATTATGTAATGTAAAAAAAGCAGCAAGACTTCCTTACTTATTAATCATGACCTGAAGCTTGAGAAATCGATTCCTTGTATGACGTAGTCGGATTCGTGATTTCTAGATTTTTCTCCATTGACTCAGTGGAATCTAATGTGGCTTCCTGTAGGGCTTGAAGGAATCTGATATGCGTTTCTTTGTTTTTCCCTTTGATTTCAGTTGCATATATATGCTGGTGGTAATCAAATTGCATGTCTTCTGGTATAATGTTTAAAAGGTGTTCAATTTTTGCCTTGATTTGAATAACTGTTAGGTTTTCCAAGCTATAAAATTTTTCTCTTTCAGTTGGAGTCGATGGCACTGGGTTTCTGATAAAAACAGAGCTTTCTAGATCTTCTTTTAAAATGTGTGTCTTGATATAATGATTCCTTTTAGTGGTAGACTGTTCTATGTATTTAACAAGGCCTTCGTCTAATGCAACATTTGTTATCGAGATGTGATCACCAGACTTGTTCAAGTAGTTTGTACTGCGCAGAAGGCATCGGTAGTCGTAAATTGAATCTTCAAGGTGCATTGGTTTTGATTTGCCCTTTTCGGTCTGTATGGCAAATAATGAGAGGGAATTGTGTTTGATTTTTTCAAGAATTAAATTATTACGACATACTGTTTGCCAAATAGAATCTGTGGGAATGCCTTTTGGAATCCAGGATTTTAATTGTCGATTCTTTTCCTCTAATATAAAATCAAAGTCTTGACCAGTTGATTTATTTTCAGTGGTGGTAATGGAAGAATATGCATCATTTAGATTCTGCACTTCACATGACATAAGCAGATCTTGTTATGTATCATTGATCTAAATTTCTTGGTATTTAGGATGTTGACGACCATGAAACAACTCTTTTGTCATAAATTTAGAACTCTTTAGCAAGTCAGAATTATTCCTTCTGATAGACATTCTGAAGTTGATAATAGCTTGTGAGAAGCGACAAACCTGGTTCATCATATACTTAAAATTTGGGCTTGCATTAGACTGATATAATTGATTGTTAAATTCAAAAAAATTGTTTGGCATCTGGATTTGATCCATCCTTTAAACTGTGACGCACATAGGGCAAAACTAATTCTCTCAAGGAAGCTAGATGGAATATCAATAACAAGTTCCAGCTTTTGTGCAGATCTTTGCAGGCTTTGGCATATTGCTTTGCAGCATCAGATAAGAACCCCATTCTTTCACACAATGGTTCTAAGAAAGATATCCAATTGAGCTCAAAATATGACTTGATCAGGTTCATCTCATAATGGCCAGCCCCAATTCGAAGATAAAACCAGTCAAACTCATGTACACATTCACAGTACTCCTTATTGGGATGCTTTTCCTGTGCATGTATGATGAATTTGGTCTTTGAAAGAAACTTTTCATTGCAGTTATCCTCAGTGCACATGACTGCTTCTTCTTGTAATTTCTTACAAATGACATACGGAAGACCATCACAGCATACAAATGTCCAGTGTCGAACAGATCCACCATACTTATAAATGCCATTATCTCTCCCAATTTTACGAAGAACCATTGCAACTGTTTCATAGCTGTTTGGGTTGCAAAAAACAGGATCTGTCAAAAGTTCATAATGACTTGTCATATGTCTGGTGGGTATGTGATCATAAGCAGTATTTTCAACATGAGTTGTGGAGTCCGTTTCATTTGTAAAAGTAAGCTTCGTGTATGAAACTTTCTTTTTTTTCCAACTCTTTCGCTCTTTTCAATCCATCTCTTTCATTGCAACCTTTACAAATCTGTTTTTTCGGTTCCATGTTCCACGTGTAGCACATTGCATCATCAAGTCATCCAGTGCATCTTTTGTTACTTTTTGATCGATGATGTCTTCGATTTTATCTCCTTCTAATACTTGTTCCTGTTTCACAACTTCAATTGCAGCATTGACAAAGTAGTACAATTGTTCAAAGTGATCCCTTTCCATTTTTATGATTCTTTTATATGACTGGCTCATCATTTCGGAAGTAATAGAGTTAAGTAACTCCTGTTGACCATCAGTATTTTCATTTTCCTCATTTTGTTTGTGCAAATTGTAAAGCATTTGTGGTTTTAAATCTGCTTTTCCTTGGATCAATGGATCAGAATGTAAGGAAACAACACCTTTATTGGTAATAATAGAGGTAATTACTTTCTGGTTTGGTCTAATGGCACTTTTTCTTCCAATCACCTGCTCATTGTCAAAGACATTCATTAAATTCTGGCTCTTTAGTTCCTTGTTCTCGTAGCCAAGAAGTAACAGTTTGATAATGACCTGCTGGACAACAATTACCAATAATGTCTTCCGCTAATCTGCTTCCTGTCAATGTGTAAATCGAAATATTGAGAAGAAATGAAATAGGTGTAATAAGATAAGGACATCTGAGCATGTACAATTGTTCTACTCCTCGAGCAAGGCTTAATTCATTTCCTTGTTCATTTGGATCTGTGTGAAATTCTGTATTGCTTACACCTTGAAGAAATGATATGATACATGTCATACATCTGTTTCTTCTTTTTAACCATGCTTTAACATTAAAGCTGGCCATTGCTTTTGGATCCTTGTATTGCAGGGCAAAAGATGAGGCATCTTCAACAATATATGTCTGTACTTTTTTTCCAAGACAGTAGGACACAATGGCATTTCATGTATCAAATCAATGAAGATTTTTTCTTTTGTCTTACAGTTCTTTTGAGAAATTGCTTTCATTAAATTCTTCATTAGGTCATAAGGAAATTGTTCTTCACCATCATCAGTGAACGATGTCTGACTTGTAGCATCATTAATGCTATCTCCTTGTTTATTGTAACTACTAGTGCCTTCCATCATGTCAGAAGACTCATTAGGGTGTTCAGTTTTCGTCCTTTTAACATTAGTGCGCCACTTTTTCTTAATGCATACATTACATTCCTCGTCTGAGTGAGGAACGAAATCAAATAATTCTGTTTTATACTTTGAAACGGAATCCCCTAATTGGTCAATTTTACTTCAACATGTTCGATAACGATACAGATCCCGTGAATCTTTCCGGCTGATCAAAGAGGGAAAGACTTCAGATGGTTCAGTTTCAATATCTATATTATACAGCTCATCTAGCTCTAATTTAAAACGTGTTTTGTTGTATGCATATTTTGTTGACACATTTGTCCCACAAAATCGACACATTTGTTCCAATTTTATGGCATGATAATTTTGATGTGCCATTTTGTTTCATTAAAGAGAGTAATGTCTTAAACTGCATGTTATCAAATGCCTGTAAAGATAGATCACCATTTCAATGGGTTGGAATATTGAGCAACACTGCTTAAATGGCTCATGTAAATGATTAGTCAAAATATGTTCTATTCTGCTGGCTACTTAAGATCATTTTTGAAGCAAGAATAAGGGAGAATGTATAAGAAAACAGTTTAAAAGTAACCTGTTTAAAAGTAACCTGATGGCATATTTTTTTTCTGTTAAACGAGTACACGAAGTATGATTCATTTTTACAATGATGTTTAACAGTTATACATTTTGGTTAAATTTGCTACCTTTAGTTATTGTCCGAAAACTGGAAAATCCCCCTTTTCTAATGAATAAAACCACATAACTCGGAAACATAAAATCTAAAATCCATTAAGTACAAAAGGGAACTCAAGTCAATAGATATATACAATTCACCAAAGTTTTATGCAAATTGGTTAAAGCGTTTTTGAATTAATATTCGACATGTTGAAGACGGACGGACAACAGTATACCATAATACGTCTCTTAAACAGGCGTATAAAAATTAAGTTTTTCACAAGTAACTTTGACACAATTTATTCTTAAACCAGGTGCTCCGTAGGGCGCAGCTTTATAGGACCGCAGAGGTCGAAACCCTGAACCGTTGGGGCAAGTATGGACACAACATCCAAGATTGATACAGCTCTGAATTTGGATCGTGATCAAATTTTTGACATAATATAGGTTTCTGACACAAAACAAATGTCAAGATCTTACAAATCTATTGCGCAATACTGTGCAATTAAAGATTTCTTCTTGAAACTTTTCAAAAATTTGTTGAAATTTGAGAACTTTTAAGAAAAAAAATTGAACCCGTTAAAAAAATTGGAACCCCCAAAACTTTTTGAATCCCCCCTTGGAACAATTACCCTAAAACTCGATCCCAGCCTTTCCAATGTATTATATAGAACCTTGTAGTACAATTTCAGAGAGATCCAAACACTTAAACACAAGTTATTGTCCGGAAACTAGAAAAATGCTTGTTTTTAGCCTTTTTTTTTTGTCTCCTAATTCCTGCATGAATGGGGCAGTAACCCCCAAACTCAATCCCAGCCTTCCTTTTGTGATTTGGAACTTTGTGGTACAATGTCAGAGAAATTCACACAAGTTATTGTACAGAATGCTTGTTTTTGGCTCCTTTTTGGCCCTTAACTCCTAAACTGTTGGCACCACAACCCCCAAAATGAATCCAATCCTTCTACTCGTGGTAAAAAACATTGTGGTACAATTTCAGAGCAATTGAAATACTAACACACAAGTTATTATCCTGAAAGTAGAAATATGCTTGTTTTGGCCCCTTTTGGGCCTCTAATTCCTAAACGGTTGGGACCAACATCCGCAAAATCAATCCCAACCTTCCTTTAGGGGTATAAAATTTCAAAGAGATCCATTCACGTAACTAAGGTTATTTTCCGGACACCAAATGTGTCTTCGGACGACGCATACGATGACGACATCATACCATTATACGACCCCAAAAATGTGTTTGCGGTCGTATAAAAATCTTTCCTCACTGGACTATGAGAAAACAACAAGCTTGTACATATTTCTCATAATTTCCCAGAAAATAAGTTTCCGGTTTCCATCATCATGATCATGTAAATGTTCTGTTCATATTTTTTTCAAGGTACATGTCACGAATATTATTGTAGGGAAGCTGAAATTTAAAATTTTATTCATGTTCACGGGGTACATTATTACTTTTATTTACCTGTATGCACCTGTTTATATGAATCTAAAAATCTCTTACCTAAAGATGTTGCCTCCATGTTTCTTGTCAGTTGTTTCTGCTATACAAATTAGAGTTGAAATTTATTCTGCAACAAAAACCAGTTTTCTGTAAAAACTCTGTAGAACCAGCTTCCCACCATTAAACATGATATTCAGAACATTTAAACTTAATAATTAATTTTTGTATGTCAACAAAGACAAAATGCTTAGTTTTCTTCTTTACATCAAAAAAAGTAAAATTCATTTTGGTCTTAAAAGAACAAAATCACAATTATAAATGCACAGGATAATATCTCAATCAATTTAGTTACTTGAGTAAGAATAATTGTGATTATTTCGCATTTTAGGCAAACAATGTAAAGTTGTCCCCTCCTCCTTTTTCTCGACAGCTTTTGCTATTTAATTCTTTGATCTCTGTTTCATTTCAAACTTTTCGATGAAATTTAAACATCTCGAATATGTTAGAGAATGACAAGTATTTATATTCTATTCAGAAACAAAGTAAATAATACTAAACTAAAGGTTTAAGTGATCTCTTTGGTAATATCACCCTGTTGTTATTCCATGATAAAGTTCTCTCTGTAATAACCTATGCCTGTTATTAACATGCATGATATGATTGAAAATTAATTCTCTCCATAGAATGAAAGACAAAGTTTTATACACATATTTAAATTATTGAAAGACATTTTGATCATTTTTTGAAACATACAATTATAAACTCAGAATTTATCAAAAGATTTGTTGTATCAAGTATCAGGTTTAAACATGTTATTTTGAATAATTAAAACTCAAGATAATTATTTTTTTATGCAAACATTGACAATGAAAGACCAAATGCTTATTTTTTTTCTTTATATCGCAAAAAGTTAAAATCTCATTTTGGTCTTAAAAGAACAAAATCACAATTATAAATGCACTGGATAATATCTCAATTTAGTCACTTGAGTGAGAATAATTGTGATTATTTCGCATTTTAGGCAAACAATGTAAAGTTGTCCCCTCCCCCTTTTTCTCGACAGCTTTTGCTATTTAATCCTTTGATCTCTGTTTCAATTCAAACTTTTCGATGAAATTTAAACATCTCGAATATGTTAGAGAATGACAAGTATTTATATTCTATTCAGAAACAAAGTTAACAATACTATAATTATTTACATTTTACAATATTCGACCATTTTTTATAGATAATTGTATTAGATGTAACATAGAATCGACCATATTTTATAGATAATTGTACTGGATGTAACCTGAAATCGACCACTTTTGTATTGATACATTTTTTATAATTTAAATTATAATGGCCACCTTTTCTAGATAATTGTATTAGATGTAACCTTACATCGGTCACTTTCTTCATTGATAATTGTATTACATTTCACAAGATTCAACCAATTTTTATAATTAATGTATCAGATGTAACCTTAAATCGTCCATTTTTTTATAGATAATTGTATTAGATGTAACTTTCAGTGGGCCACTTTCTTTATTGATAATTATTTTCCATTTTACGGGATTCGACCACTCTTTATAGATAATTGTATTTGATGTAACCTTAAATCGACCATTATTTTATAGATAATTGTGTTAGGTGTAACCTTCAATCGGCCACTTTCTTTATTGATAATTTTACCACATTTTACAGTAAATTTGACAACTTTTTTATAATTGTATCAGATGTAACCTTAAATCTGTGACTTTTTACAGATGATTGTATCAGATGTAGCCTTAAATCGGCCACTCTTGTATTGATAATTCTATTACATTTTACAAGATTCAATCACTTTTTATAGATAATGTATTAGATGTATCCTTAAATCGACCATATTTTCAGATAATTGTATTAGATGTAACCTTCAATCAGCCACTTTCTTTATTTATATTATTTTCCATTTTACAAGATTCAACCACTTTTTATAGATAATTGTATTTGATGTAACCTTAAATCGGTCACTTTCTTTATTTATTATTTTACTACATTGTACAATAAAATCGAACATTTTTCTAGAATATTGTATTAGATGTAACCTTAAATCGGAAACTTTATTGATAATTTTTTTCCATTTTACAAGATTCAACCACTTTTTATAGATAGTTGTATTTGATGTAACCTTAAATCGGTCACTTTATTGATTATTTTACTACATTTTACAATAAAATCGAACACTTTTGTTGATTATTGTATTAGACGTAACCTTAAATCTAACACTTTTTATACATAATTATATTAGATGTAGCCTTAAATCGGTCACTTTCTTTATTGATTATTTTACTATATTTTACTATAAATTCGACTACCTTTTATAGATAGTTGTAATAGATGTAACCTTAAATCGACTAAATTTTATAGATAATTGTATAAGTTGTAACCTTAAACCGGCCACTGTTTTATTGATCACATTTTACAGTAAATATGACCTTTTTTTGACACTTGCATTAGATGAAACTTTAAATAGGTCTCTTTTTCTAGATAAATGTATTATATGTTCCCTTAAATCGGCCACTCTCTTTAATGATAATTCTACTACATTTTACAAGTTTCGACCACCTATAATATCCCCAAGGGTGACTTGGGAATAGAAGTATGGTCACCATTGGTCTTCCTCCGACCGGCGGTAAAACCCTCGTCAAAGTGGGGTGTCCGTTTGGCTGTGCGGGATGTACAAATTTGCAGCCACGTCCGGTCAGAATGGGGACGTTAAATCCGATGCCTTGTGTAATGAGAGTGCCACGCTCTTTGCACGTTAAGAACCCTTGCAACAACTCTTTGAGGGGTCCGTAGGTGACCTGTTGCAAGGCTAAATTTCTGTCCCTATCCAATATACCCTCATTTCCCGTGGCAGTCTAAATTTCTCCGACCTTAATCCCCTAATCTATTACAGAACCTACCTTTTGTATTTATTGTGAACTTGTTCTCGTCCTGAATATGCATGAAATATTTGCCACTGGACGTTAAGCAACCAACAATCAATCAATCAATCGACCACCTATAATAGATAATTGTATTAGATGTAATCTGAAATCGACCATTTTTTGTATTTATACATTTATTATAATTTGAAATTGAAATGGCCACTTTTTCTAGATAATTGTATTAGATGTAACCTTAAATCGGCCACTTTTGTTTAGATAATTACATTAGACGTAACCTTAAATCGAACACTTTTTATATATAATTGTATTAGATGTAACCTTAAATAGGTCACTTTTTCTACTAATTGTATAAGATGTTCCCTTAAATCGGCCACTTTATTGATAATTCTTTTACATTTTCCAATATTCGACCATTTTTTATAGATATTTGTATTAGATGTAACATAAAATCGACCATATTTTGTAGATAATTGTATTGGATGTAACCTTAAATCAACCGCTTTTGTATTGATACATTTTTTATATTTTAATAGAATTGACTACCTTCACTAGATAATTGTATTAGATGTAACCTTAAATCAGTCAGTTTGTTCATTGATAATTTTATTACATTTTACAAGGTTCAACCACTTTTTATAGATAATTGTGTTAGATGTAACCTTCAATCGGCCACTTTCTTTATTGATAATTTTACCACATTTTACAGTAAATATGACAACTTTTTTATAATTGTATCAGATGTAACCTTAAATCTGTGCCTTTTTTTTTAGATAATTGTATTAGACGTAACCTTAAATCGAACACTTTTTACAGATGATTGTATCAGATGTAACCTTCAATCGGCCACTTTCTTTATTGATAATTATTTTCCATTTTACAAGATTCAACCACTTTTTATAGATAATTGTAACGATGTAACCTTTAATCGGTCACTTTCTTTATTTTTTATTTAACTACATTTTCCAATAAAATCGAACACTTTTCTTGAATATTGTATAAGATGTAACCTTAAATCAGTCACTTTTTTTTAGATATTTGGATTATATTTAACCTTTAATCGTCCACTTTTTTTATTGATTATTCTATTACATTTTACAAGATTCAACCACTTTTTATAGATAATGTAATAGATGTTATCTTAAATCGACCATTTTTTACAGGTAATTGTATTAAATGTAACCTTCAATCGGCCACTTTCTTTATTGATAATTATTTTCTATTTTAGAAGATTCAACCACTCTTCATAGATAATTGTAATTCATGTAACCTTAAATCTGTCACTTTATTTATTATTTTACTACATTTTACAATAAAATCGAACACTTTTCTTGATTATTGTATCAGATATAACCTTAAATCAGTCACTTTTTATAGATATTTGTATAAGATTTAACATTAAATCGGACACTTTCTTTATTGATTATTTTACTACATTTTACAATAAATTCGACTACCTTTTATAGATAGTTGTAATAGATGTAAACTTAAATCGATTAAATTTTATATATAATTGTATAAGTTGTAACCTTAAACCGGCCACTGTTTTATTGATCACATTTTACAGTAAATTTGACATTTTTTTGATACTTGCATTAGATGAAACTTTAAATAAGTCTCTTTTTCTAGATAATTGTATTAGATGTTCCCTTAAATCGGCCACTCTCTTTAATGATAATTATACTATATTTTACAAGTTTCGACCACCTATTATAGATAATTGTATTAGATGTTAACTTAAATCGACCATTTTTGTATTGATACATTTATTATAATTTATATTGAATTGGCCACCTTTAACAGATAATTTGGGGCAATATGCGTAATAGATTCTCCATAGGCGGTAATGTTAACGTTTTCTTCTGTTGCTCAGGCCATATCGTAAACTTGGATATGTATGATGGCTCATTTTGAAGCTGAGACACTTGCACATGTGTGGTGCGATTTTCGGGGTGGCAAGTGTGATTCGTTTTCCCGTCAAGTGCCCAACCCCGAAAGATAGTGAAAAATGTCACTCTCCTCAGGAAATAATCACAAAATTCTGACCATAAAAATCATTAAAAAATATGTCCTTTGTAATTATTTGTTCAGGTTTATTTTTTTATACTTTTTTCACATAACATCAGCTCTATAAAACACCAGTCCTAGTTCATTTATGTCAATTTTTAAAATCACAGCTTCCACAATTGTATGGCGGACTAATTTTTTAATGAGAGTCATAAATCTGTGTTCCTCATCTCAAGGTCCATTAGGGATATTGACCCATATTAGATCAGCTAATGTCAGATTCCACTTATATTGCAGTTTGTATCCCTTTAGTACACATTTCTGAACAATTCTGTGAAGTTTTAGCCATATCTGAAATAAAATAAGCTCATTTTAATACTTTTAGGTAGCAATGTTTATAACTGTTCAATATCCTTTTTAAGGAAGAAAAAAACACAATAAGCATATGTTATAAATTTACATTTTAAACATTTGTTTTAACTTTTATTGGTATAACTGCAATTCATAAGCCTCTTCTACCTTACAGACTTTCTACAAATCCTCATTTTTTGTTGATAAATCATGTAAATATAATGTTTTTCACTTAAAAACTATCAGATTTAAGAAATTTTTCCACCCTGATAGTCTTGTTTTCTATTATATTTTTTTTTATTGAATAACTATCTCTAATAAATGTTCATTACTGTAAAGATTAGTCACAGACCTTTCCAAAACTAGTCTTGTTTTTAAAATCCATCAAGGAATTAGAATTTTAGAGTTTTTTTTTGTATGTGTGTTGAAAGTGGGAAAAATGGGTTATTTCTTTGGTGAAGAGTACATTGTGACGTCATTGTTTTTGTGACGTCATTGCATTATGACATCATAATTTAGAGTTGTACACATCTTACAGAGTGTATTGACATTGAAACATACCACACACAGCATCATAAATGCAAATTAACACACATGTATTGCATAAAAATTTATTTTTCCTATCATGCACACATTCATTGATACAACATACAAGGAAATAAAATAAAATAAAATCATGTCCATATTTACTTCCATTTGCAACTATTTCAGTTCTGTTAGCTTTTTATTTTACTTTTGATATCCTTATTTTATAATTTTGTAGTGTTTGTTTGATTTGTTTGGTTTTTATATTGAAGATTTCTTTTAAAGCATGCTTACTTTAGTTGGTTCATGTGGTTTGAAAGTCCCAATTTCCTGACACAGTTAAAAATACATTTGTAAACAACAAGAGTTTCTCCCCCTCCTATGTCAATAAAAGGTAAACACTCGTGAAACAAGCCGTAACATGTGTTACCTCAGGTTAATATAAACATGCATGTTTGTTTCAGTGTCTTGGAGGGTGAGAGGGAGGGCTTTATCCCATTTTCATTTTTTTAGCAGTGTAAGAAACTTGTATTTGAGTAAATGATTCATGCATATAGTGAAGTGTGCATTATGTCACCTCGGAGACTTAAATTTTAGAATTAAAAATAGAACAAACCACAGTTTAAGATGCAACATGCAGTTAGGATATGTTGTGCCATGCAGTTCATGAGTGGTGCATTTTTGTGAAGTTACACAGACCTTACGGTGGTTATTTAAATCATTGGGCTCAAAAATTATATGGTCAGCATTAACACACAAGGCATTATGGCAGAGGTGCGAGGCATCTAAATTTCTATCAATGTCAATTGTTTTTAACTGTAACATTTTTGCCAAGCGTGCAACATTCATTTTTGTCCTTTTTTCATTTGGATAAGCCACATTTAGCATCCCTAAAATATAATTTCTTTTCCTCTAAGTGGCCCCTGTCCAGATTTTACATGACCCATTTTCTGCATCAATGCTATTTAACAACAAAAAATTAGTATATTTTGATAAAAATCAAAAGTTTGTGAAGCCATTTTGTATTATTTTGATTAATTAGCACTAAAAGAGTGTAACTGACCTTGATTTCAGCAGCTATCATCCTAAATTGTGGTCACTGAGCCATGAAACACTCCATCACCTTTGAAATTCAAGGCCACAATTTGGGGCAATATGCGTAATAGATTCTCCATCGGCGGAAAGGTTAACGTTTTCTTCTGTTGCTCAGGCCATATCGTAAACTTGGATATGTATGATGGCTCATTTTGAAGCTGAGACACTTGCACATGTGTGGTGCGATTTTCGGGGTGGCAAGTGTGATTCGTTTTCCCGTCAAGTGCCCAACCCCGAAAGATAGTGAAAAATGTCACTCTCCTCAGGAAATAATTACAAAATTCTGACCATAAAAATCATTAAAAAATATGTCCTTTGTAATTATTTGTTCAGGTTTATTTTTTTATACTTTTTTCACATAACATCAGCTCTATAAAACACCAGTCCTAGTTCATTTATGTCAATTTTTAAAATCACAGCTTCCACAATTGTATGGCGGACTAATTTTTTAATGAGAGTCATAAATCTGTGTTCCTCATCTCAAGGTCCATTAGGGATATTGACCCAATTGTATTAGATGTAACCTTAAATAGGCCACTTTTTTTTTAGAAAATTATATTAGACGTAACCTTAAATCGAACACTTTTTATAAATAATTGTATTAGATGTAACCTTAAATAGGTAACTTTTTCTAGATAATTGTATTAGATGTTCCCTTAAATCGGCCAATTTATTTATTATTTAACTATATTTTACAATAAAATCGAACACTTTTCTTGATTATTGTATTAGATGTCACCTTAAATCAGTCACTTTTTATAGATATTTGTATTAGATTTAACCTTAAATCGGCCACTTTCTTTATTGATTATTCTATTACATTTTACAAGATTCAACCACTTTTTAGAGATAATGTAATAGATGTAACCTTAAATCGACCATTTTTTACAGATAATTGTATTAGATGTAACCTTCAATCGGCAACTTTCTTTATTGATAATTATTTTCCATTTTAGAAGATTCAACCACTTTTTATAGATAATTGTAATTGATGTAACCTTAAATCAGTCACTTTCTTTATTTATTATTTTATTACATTTTACAATAAAATCGAACACTTTTCTTGATTATTGTATCAGATATAACCTTTAATCAGTCACTTTTTATAGATATTTGTATTAGATTTAACCTTAAATCGGCCACTTTCTTTATTGATTATTTTACTACATTTTACAATAAAATCGAACACTTTTCTTGATTATTGTATCAGATATAACCTTAAATCAGTCACTTTTTATAGATATTTGTACTAGATTTAACCTTAAATCGGCTAGTTTCTTTATTGATAATTATTTTCCATTTTACAAGATTCTTTATTGATTATTTCACTACATTTTACAATAAAATCGAACACTTTTCTTGATTATTGTATCAGATATAACCTTAAATCTAACTTTTTATACAAAATTGTATTAGATGTAGCCTTAAATCGGTCACTTTATTGATTATTTTACTATATTTTACAATAAATTCGACTACCTTTTATAAATAGTTGTAATAGATATAATTGTATAAGTTGTAACCTTAAACCGGCCACTGTATAATTGATCACATTTTACAGTAAATTTGTCCTTCTTTTGATACTTGCATTAGATAATTGTATTAGATGTTCCCTTTAATCAGCCACTTTATTGATAATTCTTTCACATTTTACAATATTCGACCATTTTTTGTAGATAATTGTATTAGATGGAACATAAAATCGACCATATTTTGCAGATAATTGTATTCGATGTAACCTTAAATCGACCACTTTTGTATTGATACATTTTTTATATTTTAATAGAATTGACAACCTCTTCTAGATAATTGTATTAGATGTAACCTTAAATCAGTCACTCTCTTCATTGATAATTTTATTACATTTTACTAGATTCAACCACTTTTTATAGATAATGTATTAGATGTAACCTTAAATCGACCATTTTTTTTTTATAGATAATTGTGTAAGATGTAACCTTCAATCGGCCACTTTCTTTATTGATAATTTTACCACATTTTACAGTAAATATGACAACTTTTTTATAATTGTATCAGATGTAACCTTAAATCTGTGACTTTTTTTTTAGATAGTTGTATATGACGTAACCTTAAATCGAACACTTTTTACACATGATTGTATTAGATGTAACCTTCAATCGGCCACTTTCTTTATTGATAATTATTTTCCATTTTACAAGATTCAACCACTTTTTATAGATAATTGTAATGATGTAACCTTAAATCGGTCACTTTATTTATTATTTAACTATATTTTACAATAAAATCGAACACTTACTTGATTATTGTATTAGATGTCACCTTAAATCAGTCACTTTTTATAGATATTTGTATTAGATTTAACCTTAAATCGGCCACTTTCTTTATTGATTATTCTATTACATTTTAGAAGATTCAACCACTTTTTAGAGATAATGTAATAGATGTAACCTTAAATCGACCATTTTTTACAGATAATTGTATTAGATGTAACCTTCAATCGGCATCTTTCTTTATTGATAATTATTTTCCATTTTAGAAGATTCAACCACTTTTTATAGATAATTGTAATTGATGTAACCTTAAATCGGCAACTTTATTGATAAGTGTTTTACATTTTACAATATTCGACCATTTTTTATAGATAATTGTATAAGATATAACATAAAATCGGCCATATTTTGTAGATATTTGTTTTGGATGTAACCTTAAATCGACCACTTTTGTATTGATACATTTTTTATATTTTAATAGAATTGACAACCTTTGCTAGATAATATTATTAGATGTAACCTTAAATCAATCACTTTCTTCATTGATAATTTTATTGCATTTTACAAGATTCAACCACTTTTTATAGATAATGTATTAGATGTAACCTTAAATCGACCTTTTTTTTTTATAGATAATTGTGTTAGATGTAACCTTCAATCGTCCACTTTCTTTATTGATAATTTTACCACATTTAACAGTAAATATGACAACTTTTTTATAATTGTATCAGATGTAACCTTAAATCTGTGACTTTTTTTGTAGATAATTGTATTAGATGTAACCTTCAATCGGCCACTTTCTTTATTGATAATTATTTTCCATGTTACAAGATTCAACCACTTTTTATAGATAATTGTAATGATGTAACCTTAAATCGGTCACTTTCTTTATTTATTATTTAACTACATTTTACAAAAAAATCGAACACTTTTCTTGATTATTGTATTAGATGTAACCTTAAATCTAACACTTTTTATACATAATTTTATTAGATGTAGCCTTAAATCGGTCACTTTCTGTATTGATTATTTTACTATATTTTACAATAAATTCGACTACCTTTTATAGATAGTTGTAATAGATGTAACCTTAAATCGATTAAATTTTATATATAATTGTATAAGTTGTAACCTTAAACCGGCCACTGTTTTATTGATCACATTTTACAGTAAATTTGACCTTTTTTTGATACTTGCATTAGATGAAACTTTAAATAGGTCACTTTTTCTAGATAATTGTATAAGATGTTCCCTTAAATCGGCCACTCTCGTTAATGAGAATTCTACTATATTTTACAAGTTTCGACCACCTATCATAGATAATTGTATTATATGTAACCTTAAATCGACCATTTTTGTATTGATACATTTATTATAATTTATATTGAATTGGCCACCTTTTATATTGATTGATTATTGTTTGTTTTACGCCGCATTAGCACAGAAAGGCTATATCGCGGCGAGAGCTAATTCGAATATTATAACAATTTAAGGTAAATTTTTAAAATCAGACAAAAGGTCTTTCAATAAACTAAAATTCTAGACTAAAGCAAATTGATTATTTACAAATAAAAATCAACACTAAGATAACGTGATAAAAATTAAAATCGTTTTAAATAAACGAACATTTTTTATATTTTATAATATATTCCAATTTCTTTTAAGAATGAAACAATATTTGTAAATGGAACAATATTAAATAAATCATACATATTATTGACATTGAAATGCTTCTTCCGAATATCAGCAAAGTTAATACAATTAATTAAAACATGTTTAATAGTGTACTTGCAGTTGCAAGGTACACATTTTGGTTCATCTTCATTTTTTTAAAGATACTTGTGTGTCACTCTAGTATGACCAATTCGGCATCTAGAAATAACACACTGATCTTTTCTGCACATTAAATTATTAAAAGGTTTACCTAAATTAGGTTTAATTTCATGTAATTTGTTACCATTTCTCTTACTCCATTCATTTTTTAAAATATTAAAAACATATTCTCTAATATTAGATTTAAAATCGGTATATGGTATATCACAGTTAGATAAAGTGTCACCCAGGGCATTCTTTGCCTCAAGGTCTACAGCTGTGTTTCCATGGATTCCAACATGACTCGGCACCCATAGAAATATTATTTCTTTAAGAAGAATTTTTATATTCCTCATTACATATAAAATTTTGAGAATTATTGGGTTTTTAATTTTAGTATTTTGTATAGCTTGTAAGCATGAATGTGAATCAGAACATATAATAAATTTGGATTTATCTGAAGAAGCAATAAATTTCAAAGCCAAAATTATTGCTTCTGCTTCAGCAGTAAAGATGGATGCAGCAGATGGCAAACGGAGAGTTGCAGCTCTGTCCCTGAAGACAGCAGCAGATGCAACTTTGTCACCATCTTTTGATCCATCAGTATAGACAGTTGAAAAATCTGAATAATTGGCTCTAATTTCAGCATAGTGTTGCTGAATTAAAAGAGGATTTGTTTCATTTTTATTGTGTTTACGGAGATCAAATATCATTTTTGATTTGGGAAGTTCCCATGGAGGACATTAGCAAGTTTCAACTTGAGCAACAGATTTTAAATCAAAAGTAGCTAAATGTGGTTTTAAACGTATACCTAATGGGGGAATTTTATTTTCATGTTTTGCAAAAATATCTTCATAAATTGGATTAAAAACACAGCTGTAGGCAGGATTATCTGAATAGGCTTTTAGTTTGACAGCATATTGAAGTCCAAGCTTCAAACGTCTATCAAAAAGTGAATGCTCATCAGCCTCTACATACAGACTCTCAACTGGTGAGGTTTTAAAGGCGCCAAGACAGAGACGCAAACCCTGGTGATGCACAGCATCGAGAATCTGTATGTAGGACTTCCGTGCAGAGCCATACACTATAGAGCCATAATCTAGTTTGGATCTAACTAGAGATCTATATAAATTAAGTAAAATGTTGCGATCAGCACCCCAGTCGGTGTTGCCGACAACTTTTAAAATATCTAATGCTTTTAAACATCTTGATTTTAACATTTTGATATGAGGGAGAAAGGTTAATTTTATCAAAAACTAACCCTAGA